>NC_091194.1:6145644-6163144 GCF_040958095.1 Procambarus clarkii | reverse complement strand
GTGTTAGTGTGCAAGAATATTCTACCTTAGTTAGCCCCGTGTCTTAACAATGCACCATCACAGGTCTGGTATATAATTTTTATTAATAAATTAAGATCTTTCAACATAGTTGCTCCCAGGTCTTTCAGATTTATTTTTTCCTTCTTATAGCGTAGTTTGACTGTCATTATTATGTGGTTTAATATTTGCCTGTCTGTCTGTCTGTCTGTCTGTCTGTCTGTCTGTCTGTCTGTCTGTCTGTCTGTCTGTCTGTCTGTCTGTCTGTCTGTCTGTCTGTTTCTTTCTGTCTCTCTCTGTCTCTGTCTCTGTCTCTGTCTCTCTCTCTCTCTCTCTCTCTCTCTCTCTCTCTCTCTCTCTCTCTCTCTCTCTCTCTCTCCGGACACCATCGGCCTGGACCGCCCCATTATAGCGGTGTTGACCACTTTAGACAGCCCGCATCCCCTTGTCTGCTGATCCATCCACCCCATGCGTCACCCAGCCCATGCGTCACCCACCTCATGCGTCACCCACCCCATGCGTCACCCATCCCATGCGTCAGCCACCCCATGCGTCAGCCACCCCATGCATCACCTACCCCATGCGTCACCATCATGCGTCACCCACCCCATGCGTCAGACACCCCATGCGTCACCTATTACCCCATGCGTCAGTTTGGGGTTGGTTGACTTCAGTTTGTACCTACATATCCTTTAAGATTTCTGTGTAATTTAAAAATACCTTTACAAGTCTCATTTGGTGATTCACACAATCCTTTGTCATTCTATCGTTTGAATAAGTGTTCATTCACCATTATTTTCTTTCTTACTCGGCTTTGCTGAAGTTTAAGATTGCTCCTTTGCCTTAGTTGCTATATTTGTATTTTTTCTCTGCGTTTCTTGAGATTTTTTAATATTTATTAATCACTCTCTTATTGTTGTATCTTTATCTTCTGTTTATGTTATAGTGTTTCTTTGACCTCATACCTTTCCTATGCTTCACGCACTTCCTGGCGAGTCTGGCTTTGTCGCTGAGGTCGCATAGGAGGTGCAAGGATAGTCTCGGCTCCTATTTACTTGTTGTGGAGGATATCACAAGGATATCACCCTCAAGATGGCAGACGCTAATAATGTCCTAAACAATAGAACAATTTTCACACACTAGAACACACTACCACCAACATATACAACATACCCACGGTGAATGGACGATCAATCTTTCTCTCCTGTCTCAGACTAACTCCCTTCATTACCTACTTGTTTCCACTGTGAACCCCATCACAGTGGGGGGTTCACAGTGGTTCATCACTGTATTTAATAACTCCTTTGATCACTGAACAATAAAATAAAGCATCTCGACACAGCTTAACCAAACTGGGTGTTGGGACTTTCTCCGTCAGCTTGATAAACAGTTTACAAGTTCTCAGCTCCGGTGCCATATTGAAGATGATGACACATTCACGTTGCTGTCCGACGCGAGTGGTAACAAAAATGTTCCGTGAGAAAATACTAAGGTCATGCATGCAATAAAATCGAACCTGTACTCCTGGACTTTCCAAGGATATGGGTTCGATCCCATTATATTTTGGCCTTGAAATTTTCTCACTGATATTTTCTATATGTTCTCACTTTCTATTTTATATTGGCCTTGATATTTTCTCACTAAGCATCAAGTTGGTGTGATTTCGTCAGTCTGGCTTATGGAAAGGGTAATTTGATGATTCTCTCAAAGGGGGCCTCGTAGCCTGGTGGATAGCGCGCAGGACTCGTAATTCTGTGGCGCGGGTTCGATTCCCGCACGAGGCAGAAACAAATGGGCAAAGTTTCTTTCACCCTGAATGCCCCTGTTACCTAGCAGTAAATAGGTACCTGGGAGTTAGTCAGCTGTCACGGGCTGCTTCCTGGGGGTGGAGGCCTGGTTGAGGACCGGGCCGCGGGGACACTGAAGCCCCGAAATCATCTCAAGATAAACTCAAGATAAACTCTGAAAATTTTGTTCCTTTCCTGGTTGTCTTTCCTGGCTGGCTCAATGGTTCTGGGGCCCTTTGGCCACGGGAAGTTCCAGTCATAACTTTTCAATTGGCTAGTTGGAATAATTGATTCCCCTGAGCTAATTCGGTCGTGGCATTCCAAGAACGTTTAGCCTGATTGGTTCATTGAGATTCGCTGCATCCAATAACCGCAAAGTCAGTTGTTGGTGAAGACGGGGTCAGTATTTGCGGTGCGCAGTGGTTACTGCTTGACATTTTACTCTGGACATTATTTACACAAGTGATGATCGAAGGTTAATACGGGTTGTAATCTCTCTTAAACGAATCCCTTTCGAACAAATATCTTAAATGAATCTCTCTTGAATGAATCTTTCTTGAATGAATCTCTCTTGAATAAATCTTTCTTGAGCGAATTCATTTTCAATGAATCTCTAATGAATCTTTCAAGTAAATCCCTCTTGAACGAATTCCTTTAGAACGAATCCCTATTGTGCGAATCCCCATCGAATGATATGGTTCTTCAGGTGAAGGCGTGTGCTCGTGTTCTCTCCAGGTCATGAACGATATCATAGATGGATGGTTCATCGTCACTCATCCACATGATGGACCTTTGGTAACGGGCATTTGCATGCCTTATTTCATACAATTTATTTAAGTGAGATATAGACCAGTGCGCAACATATACCAGTGTGCAACAAGATAACTCGGTTGCAGCCTTGCCTGTCACTTCATCTGCACTAGTGTTCAAGATTCTGAGGGTGTATGTGATGACTGCTTGTGTATCTGTGGGTCTGTGTGTGTGTTTGTCTCTGTGCCAAGTTGCTTGTTTGAGTGTCAGACTATTTGTCCGCTTGAGTTCCAGGTTGCTAGTTTGTGCCCGTTTCTGTGTGCTTGTCATTGACTCTGTATTTGTCTGTTTACTTGTCAATGAGTCTGTTTACATGTGTCTCTATCTGTTTGTATATATGTATCAATGCCTGTCTGTTAGTGTGTCTGCTTGTTTGTGATTTCCTGTGTATCCATACTTAATTTCTTGTGTATCAGTACTTATTTCTTGTGTGTGTCCGTACTTATTTCCGGGGTATCTGTACTTATCCGTACTTATATTGATACTGCAGTACTGTTTGCTCGTCTGTCTGTCTGTCTGTCTGTCTGTCTGTCTGTCTGTCTGTCTGTCTGTCTGTCTGTCTGTCTGTCTGTCTGTCTGTCTGTCTGTCTGTCTCTCTCTCTCTCTCTCTCTCTCTCTCTCTCTCTCTCTCTCTCTCTCTCTCTCTCTCTCTCTCTCTCTCTCTCTCTCTCTCCCTAGTACACACCACACCGGTCACCCTTCACTGTCATATGACTGTCCCCTCATTCCAATCTTTTCTTCCATCTCCCCTCTGCTACTGTCACGCACACTCGCTTCTCCCGAATCCAGATTCCCCTCTCAGCCCCAGACTCCAGATTCCCCTCTCAGCCCCAGACTCCAGATTCCCCTCTCAGCTCCTGTATTCCCACCAATACCCGTCTCTCACCGCCCTCTCCACCTCCCTCTCCCACCCCTCTTTATCACTCACTTTTCTCATTTCTCCTCGCATTTGAATTATGCCAATTCAATTTTCTCTCCCCCCCCCCACTCCTCTCCTCTTCTCTCTTCCTCAACTCCAATTCATTCTTACTCTCTCTCTTCTCATCCACTCGTCACTCTCCTACATTCTTCCCTTCCTTTCTTCCTTCATTGCCTTCTCTCCTTCCTTCCTTCCTTCCTTCCTTCCTTCCTTCCTTCCTTCCTTCCTTCCTTCCTTCCTTCCTTCCTTCCTTCCTTCCTTCCTTCAAAACTATGTCCCTTCTCCCAACTTGAGCATTCCCTGGTCTTCACTCCCCTCACCTCTTCTCCTGTCCTTTCCCCTCTTTCATCTCCTCTTCTCTTCCTCGAAGCGGCAGCTGCGTGAAGGGTAAGAGCTATCTCAAATTCATTTTCCTTCGTGTGTTGAATGGAGAGAGAGAGAGAGAGAGAGAGAGAGAGAGAGAGAGAGAGAGAGAGAGAGAGAGAGAGAGAGAGAGAGAGAGAGAGAGAGAGAGAGAGAGAGAGAGAGTTAGAGAGAGAGTTAGAGAGAGAGTTAGAGAGAGAGAGAGAGAGAGAGTTAGAGAGAGAGAGAGAGAGAGAGAGTTAGAGAGAGAGAGAGAGAGAGAGAGACAGAGAGAGAGAGAGAGAGAGAGAGAGAGAGAGAGAGAGAGAGAGAGAGAGAGAGAGAGAGAGAGAGAGAGAGAGAGAGAGTCAGGGAGAGGGAGATACAGAGAAGAGTAAGAAATATATATATATGAAAAATAAATAATCGATTGAAAAGGGGAAGACAAAAGGGGGATGAAACTGTGTCCTTTCGTTAAATTCATACGAGTCACCTAAGAACAAGGGACAGAGAGGAGGGGGGAGATAAAAGAGGGAAGGGAGAGGGGAGAAGAGGAGAGCGGGTGGAAGAGATACACAAGGCTCCATGCAGCTGGTGGGCGAGTCCACTCACCAGAGAGGGGGGAGGGAGGGGGGAGTGCTCTCATTACTGAGAAGTCCTTGTTGTTAGCACCGCTGCCGCCAGGAGGCGTCTCAGTAAGCTGTCAGAGTCCATTATAACCCCCTTAAGGGCTCTAGCAGTGATCTTATCTGCAGGTCAAGGCTTGGAGACCGGGGACTTGAAGGCTGGGGTCGGAGACAAAGGGCTGGAGAACAAGGGCTTGAGGCCAAGGGCTGGAGACCAGGAACTGAAGGTCAGGAGGGCAGAGACCAGATGGCGCTATTATCACAGTATCCGTCAACAGATGGCGCTCTTCATGTTAGTGTCCGTCAACAGATGGCGCTCTTCATGGCAGTATCCGTCAACAGATGGCGATGTTGGCAGTATGTCAACAGATGGCGCTGTTGGCAGTATTTGTCAACAGATGGCGCTCTTCATGGCAGTATCCGTCAACAGATGGCGATGTTGGCAGTATTTGTCAACAGATGGCGATGTTGGCAGTATTTGTCAACAGATGGCGATGTTGGCAGTATCCGTCAACAGGTGGCGATGTTGGCAGTATCCGTCAACAGATGGCGATGTTGGCGGTATCCGTCAACAGATGGCGTTGTTGGCAGTATTTGTCAACAGATGGCGATGTTGGCGGTATCCATCAACAGATGGCGCTCTTCATGGCAGTATCCGTCAACAGATGGCGCCTTTCATGGCAGCATCCGTCAACAGATGGCGCCTTTCATGGCAGTATCCGTCAACAGATGGCGCCTTTCATGGCAGTATCCGTCAACAGATGGCGCCTTTCATGGCAGTATCCGTCAACAGATGGCGATGTTGGCAGTATCCGTCAACAGATGGCGGTAACTGTGGTTTTCACCAATAAATGACGCTGTTGGTTGTATCCTGTTAATAGTGGCATAGTAATGGCGGTAAAAGGCAATGAGCGCCACACATCGTTAAGGTAAACGCCGACAAATATCTTGACTTCATCTCTGGCCCCATACTTGGAGGCAGTTTGATGACAGTTTTGGTATATATGGAGTGTCCTGATATTCCTTCTGGCTCTTATCAAGGTATACAACACTACAGGTGAGCTATATACGTATATATGATAGCTTGAATGGCCCCCCAAGCCATAAATCACTGACTCTATGCAACCTGTTCTCACTCTAGGCTGTTTAAAGCAGCGGCCGTCCTCTCCAGACGCATTCATCAATTTTATTATACTGTGTATTAAACATTGGTTTGTTATCCTATATAAATTAAATTTATTAGACATAAAAAAATTATGTATAATTAGGCATTGGTTAGGTTAGGTTAAGTTGTGTTTGGGTTCTGTTGGCGATTATTGGTATTTGAAGTACGTGGGCAACCCGTCCTCGACTCAAGTCCATTACATCCAGCGGTCGACCCCACAGACAACAACAGAAGTGCACTTACATCGCATCAGGCTTGGATACCCATGTGCATGGGAAATAGGCTTACAGGTTCCGGAAGGTGAGAGGAAATGTCAACACTGTGGAGAAATGCCCGACAGACCACTGGAACATTATCTAACACAGTGTAGAGTTACAAACCCGTTAAGATTTCACCTTCGATTCACCAGAGCAGAGGAAGTTGTTAAACACATATGGCAAAATCTTACTGAAGCGACCATACGGGTCATACATACTCATCCTCCGCCCAGGTAAAACAGAAACGAGCATCACTTAGTGGGCCAGCCAGAGGCTTAGGGCCCGCGCAGGATTATCCCTGCTAAAAAAAAAAAAAAAAAAAAAAAAAAGTGAAGAACTTGTTCAGAAAGTGTTCGAACGTCATCAGTTGTGAGTCGTGTGTAAATCGTTTTTCATTCATAAACAGGGGGTTTGGCGGGTGGATGGAATCACTTTTGGGTCTTTGTTTGGAGGACGGGCTGCACAACTGATGACGTCCGAACACTTCTGGAACAAATGCTTCGATGACAACTTTTGTTCGAACCACAACGCTATAAATGCTTCACCCACGTACTACAAATACAAATAATCGCCAACAGAACCTAAACACCTAACCTAACCTAACCTATGCCAATACATGCACAATATGCTAATATATTATATTAATTTATATTTGAGAAAGTTCCTGTTTTGAATGAACAGCATGTTAAAATGGATGAATGCGTCTTTGGGGTCGACCGCTGGATGGAATGGAGTTGGTCTGAGGACGAATTGCAACAAACACATAAGTAAGTTTGATGAGGGGCAAGATATGGTCCAAATCTACCCCAACATGGGTCTAAACATACCCTCCCCCCCCCCACCAGTCAACACCTATTCCCATGCAGCTCAAAATACAGACCCCCCCCATCACCTACTGCTCAAAATACAGACCCCCCCCATCACCTACTGCTCAAAATACAGACCCCCCCCCCCCATCACCTACTGCTCAAAATACAGACCCCCCCCCCCATCACCTACTGCTCAAAATACAGACCCCCCCCCCATCACTTACTGCTCAAAATACAGACCCCCCTCCCTCTCCTACTGCTCAAAACATCACTCCCCTCAGCTTCACCTCTAGGTGAGTACCTCCCTCGCCTGCCCCTCATGCCCCTCATCGCCCCATCTCTCAGCCCCTATTGTGAGAGGATCGTCGAGGACGCCATTAGCAGCTCCCGGTGCTTGCGTGTTCCCGTGGTCCACACTTGACTCTTAATTAAAACTCCCAGTTAACCGACCACTAAACCCAAACCACCAAGAGTTTTCCTTACTTCCTGCGTTATTATTTTTTTTTAAGCGACTCTATTTCTCGGTGGAGATTTAAACAAAAAAAGGAAAGGCATTTCCATTTTTTTTTAAATTGCAGAACGTCGGCGATTTATTTGAATATTTATATATTTTATACAATCGTTATCCAATGTTTATTATTTGAACCAAGACAGAATGGATAATATTATATTTAAAATTGAATAAATGAATATTTAAGGGAATAAATTTCATAGAATTGAATAAAAAAAAATCCTTTGAGTAGATCGACTGAATAAATAAATCTTAAAATAAACACAACAAATGAAAGACATTTGGCAACACTTGAAGGCTGGAGAAATATGGAACAGAAAATTGCAACTCGTCGTCTATAAATAATAGAACCTTTTTTATCTCTTTGCATGACAGTAGAAAACATGGATACTTGCCTCCAAAAAGATAACTTAATTTTGTCGTCCAGGAAGCAACAGAGGTCGTCCAGGAAGCAACAGAGGTCGTCCAGGAAGCAACAGAGGTCGTCCAGGAAGCAACAGAGGTCGTCCAGGAAGCAACAGAGGTCGTCCAGGAAGCAACAGAGGTCGTCCAGGAAGCAACAGAGGTCGTCCAAGAAGCAACAGAGGTCGTCCAGGAAGCAACACAGGTCGTCCAGGAAGCAACACAGGTCGTCCAGGAAGCAACAGAGGTCGTCCAGGAAGCAACACAGGTCGTCCAGGAAGCAACACAGGTCGTCCAGGAAGCAACAGAGGTCGTCCAGAAAGCAACACAGGTCGTCCAGGAAGCAACACAGGTCGTCCAGGAAGCAACACAGGTCGTCCAGGAAGCAACAGAGGTCGTCCAGGAAGCAACACAGGTCGTCCAGGAAGCAACAGAGGTCGTCCAGAAAGCAACAGAGGTCGTCCAGGAAGCAACAGAGGTCGTCCAGGAAGCAACAGAGGTCGTCCAGAGATGAGCTCAGACGTAAGATCCATCAAAGAGTCCAAATTATCTGGGATTGGCTGACACAGAGAGGATTTCCCCTGATTGGACGAGACAGAGCATATATGTTACCTGTGATTGGCTCAGACGCAGATGGTCCCGCTGATTAGCTTAGTTTTTATCTCTGATTGGCTGAGACAGTTCCAGCGGGTTGTTGAGGCTAGCGTAAGATTCTGACTTCTCGAGCGAGATATAAATTACAATCCCCAAAAATTGAGGTATTTTAGAGTTTGAATATAACATATATGTTGTAGGAGAACAGGTCCTAGCATGCTGCTAGAACCTGTTCTCCTAGAACAGGTGGCCCCAGTCAGTTTCCATCCAGTTAGGTAATTACTGCTATAATAGAGTGTAAGGAACGACCCTAACTGACCCTTCTTGCCCAGGACTGGCATTGATTGGCGGATTGTTCTAATAATGTGATTTGAAATGTATTTTAATTATATGAATTTAATTTATAAATCATAAATTTTAATTTTAGTTTGGAAAATATGAAAGTAATTAAACAAATAGCTACTAGAATTTAACCGGAGTAAATGCAATGGTATGAACTATTGTGTAATTATTCAGTAGGAATTATTCACAATTCTTCGTTTGATTCACTTATTCAGCATAAGATTATCCGAGACTTATGAGGTGTTACCTGTTAATACTTACCTAATGGTGTTTATGAGTGAGTGGAGCTCTAGCTCTTTATGCCCCGAATACCAGCCTTGTTGTACCTGTTGGGTTATAATTTAACTGTTCTGACGTTCGAGTGCTTTGTCGAGTCTGGCCTTAAAGATGTGGGTGGAGGTGGCTTCCACAACTTCTTCCTTCAGTGAGTTCCCTACACGGAACTCAGGAGCCGGTCGGTCGAGCGGACAGCACACTGGACTTGTGATCCTGTGGTCCCGGGTTCGATCCCGGGCGCCAGCGAGAAACAATGGACAGAGATTCTTTCACCCTATGCCCCTGTTACCTAGCAGTAAAATAGGTACCTGGGTGTTAGTCAGCTGTCACGGGCTGCTTCCTGAGGGTGGAGGCCTGGTCGAGGACCGGGCCGCGGGGACACTAAAGCCCCGAAATCATATCAAGATAACCTCAAGATAACCACGGGAAGATTACATTTCCATAATATTTGTCAGTTTTGTTTGTTATTGCAATAATGACAGACTGCTCTTCTATCAGCCTTTCCTGTGCTCTATCCCTTTGTCATCCCATCTGCAGTTGTGTATATAAATTTAATGCTATACTAATGGGCTGCTTTGGTGAAGTGGTTCTAATTGTTTCACAGCCAGTTCTGGCAGTGGGATTAGTTCATTAGGGTAATCACTCCTGCCTGATCCTCTCAATGACTGCTTCTGTAGAGTGGTTTGACCCATTATTCTGAACTCCCTGACTTTCCTGCCCCCTGCACACTGCTGGTGTCACTTTCTGGTGTCCTCCAGCTACTAGTTTTATTTCTGTGAGTTTCTTTGCTTCCTCTCTTTCCTCCTTTGACATGTCTTCACTAACGTATGCGTCATAACATGTCCCTTTATCCCTCAATTTCCTCCTTTCAACCACTATATATTTGAGTGGAGTAATATTCTCAAAGATCACTTTCAATGGTCGATTCTGTGCCATTTGTAACATACCAAGCCTATAGTAAACAGACACTGAGTCCTTTTATATTTGGTTTGTTTGTGCTTTTTGCTGCTGCTTGTATTCCAAGTGATCAAGAACCATGTCAATCAACTGCTACTAACCACTAAGTATTTTTTTTCCACACACACACCCAGGAAGCAGTCCGTAACAGCTGTTTAACTCCCAGGTACCTATTTACTGAGAGGTAACAGGGACATCAGGGTGAAAGAAACTCTGCCTATTTGTCTCTGCCTGCGTCAGGAATCGAACCCGGGCCACAGGATTGCCAGTCCCGCACGCTGTCCACTCAGCTACCAGACCCCTTACTCCTTGTGTGTGTGTGTGTGTGTGTGTGTGTGTGTGTGTGTGTGTGTGTGAGTGAGAGAGAGAGAGAGAGAGAGAGAGAGAGAGAGAGAGAGAGAGAGAGAGAGAGAGAGAGAGAGAGAGAGAGAGAGAGAGAGAGAGAGAGAGAGAGAATAGTAAGACGGGAGTTAGTACATTAGACAACTGGTGGTTAGAAAGGCGGGGTCCAAGAACAAATGGCTCGATCCTGCAGCATTCACAAATAGGTGAATACAGGAGTGCCGGACGCAGGAGTGCCAGACGCAGGAGTGCCGGACGCAGGAGTGCCTGACGCAGGAGTACCGGACGCAGGAGAGCCAGACGCAGGAGTGCCTGACGCAGATGGCAACACAGCCTGCCACCCACCTCGTCTCCTCCCGCCATCCATATCATTGCGACGTTTTAATTATTGGTAAAGTAATAAAGAACAATTAAAACATTAATTACACATGTTTTATCCGGATGTCATCATATTTCTATATGGATTTTATATTTTATCCGGCTGCACCCAGATTTATCGAACGCCTTGACGGAATGAGGCAGTTCACAGGTAATTAAGGTGAGACACGAAACATATTTAGGCACGTCGACAAGCGGCTCAAATAATATAGTCATTTATTTAGCTCAATTTGACCTCTGGTTTCCACTGATGAACCCAGGGTCGTAACAGTAATGTTGAAACTGCCTTATTTTCGGATCTAACGAGAGGTCACATTTAAGATCATGTGAGGTCACGGGGAGTCATATTAGGTCATGTAAGGTCACATTAGGCTAATGGAGGTCACCTTAGTCTTACAACTGACCTCCTCCAGGGTGTAACTTACAACAGCTGAACAAGCTGCACATTACCAACATGGCCAGGGACACCTTGTTAATGGTGAAAGTCGGACGAGAGGACATAAGTGCAAGCTGGAAACGCAAATTAGTTGAAGAAATGTAAGGAAATACTCTGTACCTTGTACGGTCATCAAGTGGAATGTACTGAAAGAAGTTGTGGAAGCCACCTCCACCCACAACGTTAAAGGCCAGACTCGACAAAGCATTCCAGCGCCAGACACAGTTACATTTTAACGCAGCAGGTACGACAAGGCAGGAGCACCAAGAGCTATAGTTACCTATCAGTGACTCTCCCGTAGTGACTGATAGGCAAGTGCCACAAGACACGCTGGGTCTTGGTGCCACGCAGCTTCTCTACTGGCACTAGTGACACCTAACCCTAACTCTACAGGAAGGATGCTGCCAGTCAATGCGAGAGGAAGTTATAACATCAGAGGCCAGATCATGGTCTTCCTGCTTAACCAGAACAAGGGTGAACCACCACAATATACTCTCCTCTCTCCTTCACTATACAACAAATCCTCAGGAAAATATAGACAGTTGTGCCTGAAAAATCCACTTTTAAGTTACTGAGATACAGAAAGGGCAATAGACTAATTCGACTTTTCTATTATTCTATTATTTACTATTATTTTCTATTATTTCCTATTATTGAGCAGTCTTAGGCCTAATATTGGCAATCATATGTCTAGTGATGGACATTTATGTTCTATGCTAGGCCTGGGAGAGGCTTAGTTCTGTTGTTGCTTCCTTTCTTCCTCCCTCTGACACGATTCAGATTAATTGATCTAATGTACAGTTTATGTACACCGTCCCCGCTGTACACTGTTCCCACTGTACAGTGTACACCGTCCCCGCTGTACACTGTCCCCACTGTACAGTGTACACCGTCCCCGCTGTACACTGTCCCCACTGTACAGTGTACACCGCCCCCGCTGTACACTGTCCCCACTGTACAGTGTACACCGTCCCCGCTGTACACTGTCCCCACTGTACAGTGTACACCGTCCCCGCTGTACACTGTCCCCACTGTACAGTGTACACCGCCCCCGCTGTACACTGTCCCCACTGTACAGTGTACACCGCCCCCGCTGTACACTGTCCCCACTGTACAGTGTACACCGTCCCCGCTGTACACTGTCCCCACTGTACAGTGTACACCGTCCCCGCTGTACACTGTCCCCACTGTACAGTGTACACTGTCCCCACTGTACAGTGTACACCGCCCCCCACAGCTGTGGACAAGACATGATAAACATCTCCCTCAATCTCCCTCACTAGATTGTTTCCTCCAAGGAGTGCCGGACCAACCGGGCTGTGGTGGGTATGTGGGCCTGCGGGCCGCTCCAAGCAACAGCCTGGTGGACCAAACTCTCACAAGTCGAGCCTGGCCTCGGGCCGGGCTTGGGGAGTAGACGAACTCCCAGAACCCCATCAACCAGGTAACCAGGTATAGGAACAACTCTAGCGTCTGGCGACATTATTGAAAACACATTTAAAGCTGCAAGCATCGACCATCGACAGGGAACATTCTCGTCTATTACATCCAGCCTGTTCCATCTCCTTGTGGGATGGCTCGTCTGTTCCATCATCCATTCCATGCCCCCTACGCATCTCTCTATCCGTTACTCTATCCATCATGAGTCATCTCTTTCCCTTCATTCATTCATTAACCCTCCCCCCCCCTTTCTAACTTTTACTCAATTTATTTCGCCCTTTCTTCTTGCCTGTTCCATTACGCCTTTCCCTTCACTATCCAATTTTTCTCTCCTTCCCTTATCTCTATCCTCATATTTTTCCATATTTTTCCCTCATCCCAAATCGTTTCCCCTCTGAGGTCTTCTTGCGGAACAAGTGTTTGTTAGGTTCCTTCAGGATGTTAGGGCACGTCCGTCATCTTAACACATCGGCGTGACAGCTGTCCAACCCCCCTAGTCCGCCCCAACCCTCCTTCTGCCCCTCCCCACACACCACAACCACGCCCCACCCCAACCAACAACAACCGCGCCCCACCCCAACCCACCACAACCGCGCCCCACCCCAACCAACAACAATCGCGCCCCTCCCCAACCCACCACAACCGCGCCCCTCCCCAACCCACCACAACCGCGCCCCTCCCCAACCCACCACAACCCCGCCCCTCCCCAACACACCACAACCCCGCCCCTCCCCAACACACCACAACCCCGCCCCTCCCCAACCCACAACAACCCCGCCCCTCCCCAACACACCACAACCCCGCCCCTCCCCAACCCACAACAACCCCGCCCCTCCCTAACCCACAACAACCGCGCCCCTCCCCAACCCACAACAACCCCGCCCCTCCCCAACAACCCCGCCCCACCCCAACCCACAACAACCCCGCCCCTCCCCAACCCACAACAACCCCGCCCCTCCCCAACCCACAACAACCCCGCCCCCCCCCAACCCACCCCAACCGCGCCCCACCCCAACCAACAACAACCGCGCCCCACCCCAACCCACCACAACCGCGCCCCACCCCAACCCACCACAACTGCGCCCCACCCACCACAACCGCGCCCCACCCCAACCCACCACAACTGCGCCCCACCCACCACAACCGCGCCCCACCCCAACACACCACAACCGCGCCCCACCCCAACCCACCACAACTGCGCCCCACCCACCACAACCACGCCCCACCCCAACCCACCACAACCGCGCCCCACCCCAACCCACCACAACTGCGCCCCACCCACCACAACCACGCCCCACCCCAACCCACCACAACCGCGCCCCACCCCAACCCACCACAACTGCGCCCCACCCACCACAACCACGCCCCACCCCAACCCACCACAACCGCGCCCCACCCCAACCCACCACAACTGCGCCCCACCCACCACAACCGCGCCCCACCCCAACACACCACAACCACGCCCCACCCCAACCCACCACAACCGCGCCCCACCCCAACCCACCACAACTGCGCCCCACCCACCACAACCGCGCCCCACCCCAACCCACCACAACTGCGCCCCACCCACCACAACCGCGCCCCCACCCCAACCCACCACAACCGCACCCCACCCCAACCCACCACAACTGCGCCCCACCCACCACAACCGCGCCCCACCCCAACCCACCACAACCGCGCCCCACCCCAACCCACCACAACCGCGCCCCACCCCAACCCACCACAACTGCGCCCCACCCACCACAACCGCGCCCCTCCCCGCCCCACCACAACTGCGCCCCACCCACCACAACCCCGCCCCTCCCCGCCCCACCACTACCACCCACAATGGACCAGTACCATGGTGAAGGAGGAGGGGAACGAGAGGCGAGCAGCTCACTGGCTGGCCCATCAGTACCAGTCGATCGATCCAGAGCCAGACGCGCTCCAGACAAGGAATTTCCCCTCATCTACTCCCCCCCCTCTCCCCCCCCCCCAGCCAGCACATCCCCACGCCTCCCCCACACGCCCATGCCTCCCCGCGCCTCCCATGACTCCTGTACCACTTTCACGCCTTCCTCCAGTCTCCCCCTCCCCCCCCCCCCTCCAGCTCCTCTGCTCCCCAAGATACATCTTCCTGGTTCCCTCATGCGTCATCCCCCCACATATCTCCCTCATACTTTCCTCACACCCCCCCCCCTTATCTTCCTCACACCCCCCTCCCGTATCTCCCTCATACTTCCCTCCCCCCCCCATGTTGTTCAAGCCTGGTGGAGATAAAAATCTGATCACGGAGTGTTTACCATTTATAGATTACTGGATGGAGTACCCGGCGTTGCCCGGGTCGACAGACACTTCCTTTTGTAGATAAGAGATTAATCACTCTTGCTTTCGTTTCAGTGAGTTCATTCAGAGTATTTTTGAGGTGGTTCGGTCGTTTATATGGTCTAGTGACTCCAAAGATTTCTTAATGGGTCCTGTAGCACAGTGGGTTTCGCAGTCGTTTCACACTCGAATAGTCCAGGCTTCGACTCCCGGGCAGGGTGAGGCGTTTGGGCACAATTTCTTTCATGAGATGCCTGTGTTCATTTAGTAGTAAATAGGTACCTGGGAATTAGGCAACTTCTGTGTGTCGCATCCCGTGGAAATGTAGTTGACCTAGCTGGGGTTCTTGCACCTAATTCCTCTGTTCACTTAACAGTAAATAGGTATCTGGGATTCAGCCAACTGTTGTGGGTTGCATCCAGGGAAGATTATTACTAAGGGTGCTCGCGGCTGTAATCTCTACCAAACAGCGCACTATTACCTATCGGCTATTCATAAATCACTATTACCGATTCATCTCGAACCCATTGTTGATGTGACGATTTATATTGAATTTTGTACCTAGCTCATCAAGACTGTAACTTGCCTAGCTAAATGAATTGTGGGGTTCAGTCCCTGAGCCCATTATGTGCCTCTGTAACCCTTTCCAATACCGCCCACAAGATGGGTATGGGGTGCATAATAAATGAATTAAACTAAAAAACGAATCATGGGAGACAATTTCTCCACACTATCCCCCGTTGCTAACAACTAAAGGTGAAGAATGTCAAGTATATGCACCGAGAGGCATGCCATCTGCACTAGGGGTCCTAGAAACATCTTAGGAGGATCCTGCAAGCCATAAAGAGTCTTACAAGAGGATCAATACCAGGAATATGCGAGTCAATCCTCTCTAAACCCGCTGATCCTTATGCTCCCCCCCCCCCCCCCCGGGCGCCAGTCCAGGGACCAGGCCGTAATGTTCAACACACACAATACTGTCCCGCGAGATCCCAGGGAGTCAGCCCAACCACCTCAACCCTCAGCCGCCCACACCAGGTATTGACAGATAGCTACAATATTTCCTGCCTTTACGTTAGGGTTGATTAGGTAAGCAAGAGGTTAGGTTAGGTAAGCAAGAGGTTAGGTTAGGTCAGCAAGAGGTTAGGTTAGGTAAGCAAGAGGTTAGGTTAGGTAAGCAAGAGGTTAGGTTAGGTAAGCAAGAGGTTAGGTTAGGTAAGCAAGAGGTTAGGTTAGGTAAGCAAGAGGTTAGGTTAGGTAAGCAAGAGGTTAGGTTAGGTAAGCAAGAGGTTAGGTTGTTGTTGTTGTCATAGATTCAGCTACTCGGAACAAGTTCCAAGTAGCACCGGCTATGGTGAGCTCGTAGTGGACTTACCTGGCACAGGAGCGGTGCGTGGCTGGGGAGGTTAGGTTAGGTTAGGTTAGGTTAGGTTAGGTTAGGTTAGGTTAGGTTAGGTAAGGTAAGGTTAGGTAAGGTTAGGTTAGGTAAGGTTAGGTAAGGTAAGGTTAGGTAAGGTAAGGTAAGATTAGGTAAGGTAAGGTAAGGTAAGGTAAGGTAAGGTAAAGGTTAGGTTTCATTTAAAGAGAATCGATGACGTAGCGCGATACTTTTCACCCTTGTTGTACCCTGGAGTGTGTCGTGTGCCCTCTAGCGGGATAACCACGGCAACATCTGCGCTCAAAACCTCTTGTAATGGCACTCAGGGTTCAGAGAAAGGTGTGAAAGCAAGGGTATAGAGAAAGGTGTGAAAGCAAGGGTATAGAGAAAGATGTGAAAGCAAGGGTATAGAGAAAGGTGTGAAAGCAAGGGTATAGAGAAAGGTTTGAAAGCAAGGGTATAGAGAAAGGTGTGAAAGCAAGGGTATAGAGAAAGGTTTGAAAGCAAGGGTATAGAGAAAGGTGTGAAAGCAAGGGTATAGAGAAAGGTTTGAAAGCAAGGGTATAGAGAAAGGTGTGAAAGTAGATTAAATACAACTTTCAAAGAGACAGCTGAAAGAGTGAATAATAGAAAGGAAAGATCAGAAAATAAAACAATGAAAGTAGAAAGCAGAGAAGAGAAAGTTTGAGATAAAGAATGACTCAGAGTCTAAATTATACACAGCAGCTCCAGCCAGTGTATGAGGGGGGGATGAGGCAGTGTATGACGCAGGATAAGGCAGGATGAGGCAGTGTATGCAGGCAGGATGAGGCAGTGTATGAGGGGGGATGAGGCAGTGTATGAGGGGGGATGAGGCAGTGTATGAGGGGGGATGAGGTAGTGTATGAGGCAGGATGAGGCAGTGTATGAGGCAGGATGAGGTAGTGTATGAGGCAGGATGAGGCAGTGTATGAGGCAGGATGAGGCAGGATGAGGCAAGTCATACCCGAGGCGACAACGGCCCCAAGCGGCCATAACATCCGGATAATAACATCCCACAAAGCCATATGTAACCCGCTATAATCTTCTATACCATTTCTTATCCGGACCTTCACGGATTCATTTCCTCGTTACAACGGCTATTTTACCGGACATTACAGAGGTTATCCCCATCGTTGCCTGTATAAGGGGGTTCTGGATAAGGGGGTTCCGGATATGGAGTCCGGATATGAGAGTCCGAATGTAAGGGGTTCGGATTTGGGGGGGATCAGGATATAAGGGGGTTCGGATAAGGGGGGATCCAGATATGGGCTGTCTAGGTAGGTGGTCCGGATATAAAGGATTCGGATGTGGGAGTGCGGATATTGTGGAGTCCGGATATGGGGGGGTTCGGATATTAGGGTCCGGATATGAGGGTGTGGATATTGGAGTCCGGATATGGGACAGAGA